>NW_026125966.1:510000-537686 GCF_943737965.1 Phodopus roborovskii | reverse complement strand
AGGGCTTTTGGTTTCTCTGTTTGTTCAGCACTCATACTTTATTTTGTACAGCCTTGATATTTGGTGTCTGTGTTGTATAGTAGTTTATAATATCTTTTCCAGCATCATGAGGTCGTTTATGGTTCCTATCTAATAGTGGAGGAATGTTAATCTGTGTATTCCTTTGCTGTAATAGATCACAACCCCATAAATTTATCACTACATCAGCCACATATGGTCTCAACCTTCCTCTCTGTCCTTCTGGTCCTACACATTCAATCCATCTTGTGCTCTGTTTTACCTGAGACAGGTTTCCAATCCCTAAGAAATGAACATTTACCTCATACAGGGCCAACTTCGAGGCCAAGATTTATTAGGTATGATAGTTAAGTTATTCACTGTGTCAACTATCCCATCAAACAATCTTTTATTTATCATAACTATCAATCTAGGCATTTGAATGTTTATAGTGGTTTGCCAAAATATACGTGTTTATTTCCTTCTGTCATGTTTGATTCAACTTCTTTTTATTTATTTATTTATTTATTTTTATTTAATTTTATATAACAAATCCGATTAAATGAAAACAAACATTTATACACAATATTTGGGATTTTGGGCGTCGTTCTTTCCAAACTACTTCCTGCTGGTAAGGGGCGCTGTCTTGGGGGATTCGAAGAAGATTCAGATATCCTAGCTGTAGTCTGTAGGCCTGTTTTGTCCAGCTGTTTGGAATGTAGGATCAGCTTGTACTCTGTTTCAGTTGGTCTGGCATGATCACACCATATTAGTCTGGAAGGAATCCACATCTTTTCATTTTCTGTGGAAACAAAAATAGAAATACTTTTCCCCAGTAACTTGTTCTTCAACTTAAATTTTGGAGTCAAAGCGTTTTTTTTTCATTTTAATTTATTATTTTACATGTCGATCCCAGTTCCCTCTCCCTCCCTCCCTCCCACCCCTCCAGCCCTCCCTCCCTTCTTCCCTCCCTTTTGCCCACTCTGCCTTCTCACATGTACTCTAAACACCCTCCCCTCCCATCCCCCAAACCAATTCCATATGTAGGGGAATGCCATCCAGTTGGGGTCATGTAGATCTGACAGGTCCTATGAAGTAGGGACTAGGGCTTCTCTCCTATCTCTAGAATTAGGCAGTTATCCCTCCATGGGGGATATGTTTACAAAGTCCTTTTATGCACTAGGGATACATCCTGGCTCCACTGTCTGAGGTCTCTTAGACTGCTCAGACCTTCTGGCTGAGACCCATATTCAGGGGGGTCCGAGTCAGTCCCCTGTTGGCTTCCCAGCTATCAGTCTAGAGGCCCTTAGCTCCTCCTTGTTCAGGTAAGCTGTCTCTATGTACTTCTACCGCATGGTCTTGTCCTCTCCATCTGCTTCTGGGTTCTAGTTCGACTCAATGTTTATGTATGGGTGTTTGCTCCTGTTTTCAACAGGCATTAGTTGAGGACTCCATGGAGAAGTTAGTTGTTGATCTCACTCTCTGGGAAGGGCATTTATGATAGCCTTTCTAAGGGAGCTGAGATTGTTAGTTGGGAGCAGACTTGTAGTTCCCTCGACCTTTCTTTGTGTTTAACTTTATCTTCAAACCAATATTGGCTCCCTCTTTTATGTTCTCTCTCTCTGTCTCTGTCTCTCTCTCTTTCCTATTTTCCATTCCTAACCAGGCTCAATCCTCCTGTTCGCACCTGCCTTCCACTCCTCCCTCTCATTTTCTCCTACTTCTGTCTCAATTAGCTGTCCTCCCACACTTTATCTGAGGTCTGGGGGACTTGTCCCTTCCCAGTTCTGTGAGGGACTTTATATGAATCTCTTAGAATACAACTTGTATCCTAGTTACTCTGGTTTTGTGAATTATAGGTTGATGATCATTTGATCTAGTTCTAAAATCCATATATGAGTGAGTACATATTGTGTTTCTCTTTTTGTGACTGGGTTACCTCATTCAGGATGGTTTCTTCAAGTGCCATCCACTTGCCTGCGAATTTCAATTTACCATTATTTTTTTCTGCAGAGTAGTATTCCTTTGCGTAGATGTGCCACAACTTCATTAACCATTCTTCAATTGTGGGGCATCTAGGTTGCTTCCAGGTTCTTGCTATTACAAATAGTGCTGCTATGAACATAGTTGAACAGATGGCTTTGTTGCATTGATGTGAATCCTTTGGGTATATGCCTAAGAGGGGGATTGCCGGGTCCTGTGGTAAATTAATTCCCATTTTCCTGAGGAACCGCCATAGTGTTCTCCAAAATTGCTGTATGAGTTTGCACTCCCACCAGCAGTGGAGGAGTGTTCCACTTTCTCCACATCCTCTCCAACATAAGTCATCACTGGTGTTTCTAATTTTAGCCATTCTGGCAGGGGTAAGATGGTATCTCAAAGTTGTTTTGATTTGCATTTCCCTGATAGCTAAGGATGTGGAGCATTTTCTTGAGTGTCTTTCAGCCTTTTTGATTTCCTCCATTGAGAATTCTTTCTTCAGTTCTGTACCCCATTTTTTAATAGGGTTATTTGGTGTTTTGTTGACTACTTTCTTGAGTTCTTTGTATATTTTGGAAATCAGCCCTTTGTTGGATATAGGATTAGTGAAAATCTTTTCCCAGTCAGTGGGCTGACGTTTTGTCTTGTCAACTGTGTCCTTTGCCTTACAAAAGCTTCTAAGTTTGAAGAGGTCCCATTTATTAATTGTTTCTTTCAGTGTCTGTGCCCCTGGAGTTATGTTCAAGAAGCGGTCTCCTATACAAATTTGTTCAAGGGTACCTCCTACTTTCTCTTGTAAGAGGTTCAATGTGGCTGGATTGATGTTGAGGTTTTGATCCATTTGGACTTGAGTTTGGTGCATGGCTACAGACATGGGTCTATCTGCAGTCTTCTACACACCCTCATCCATTTGTGCCAGCACCATTTGTTGAAGATGCTGTCTTTGCCCCATTGTATAATTTTAGCTGTTTTGTCAAAAATCAGGTGTTCATAGGTGCGTGGATTAATATCAGGATTTTCAATTCGATTCCATTGGTCTACATGTCTATTTTTATGCCAATACCAGGCTGTTTTCAGAACTATAGCTCTGTAGTAGAGCTGAAAGTCAGGAATGGTGATGCCTCCTGAAGTTCTTTTATTGTATAGGGTTGTTTTGGCTATCCTGGGTCTTTTGTTTTTCCATATAAAGTTGATTATTATCCTTTCAAGGTCGGTGAAGAATTGTGGTGGGATTTTAATGGGGATTGCATTGAATCTGTAGATTGCTTTGGTAAGATTGCCATTTTTACTATGTTTATCCTACCTAAACAAGAGCATGGGAGATATTTCCATTTTCTGGTATGTTCTTTAATTTCTTTCTTTAGAGTCACAAAGTTCTTATTATATAGATCTTTTACTTGTTTGGTAAGCCTTACACCAAGATACTTTATGTTGCTTGTGGCTATTGTAAAGGGTGATGTTTCTCTGATTTCTTTCTCTGCCTCTTTGTCGTCTGAAAAAAATAGGGCTACTGATTTTTTTTTTGAGTTTATCTTGTATCCTGCTAGTTTGCTGAAGGTGTTTATCAGCTGTAGGAGTTGCCTGGTAGAGTTTATTTGGTCGCTTATGTAAACTATCATATCATCTGCAAATAGAGACAGTTTGACTTCTTCCTTTAATTTGGATGCCCTTGATCTACTTTTGTTGTCTTATAGCATTAGCTAGAACTTCTAGTATGATATTGAAGAGATATGGAGAGAGAGGACAGCCTTGTCTTGTACCTGATTTTAGAGGAATTGGCTTACGTTTCTCTCCATTCAGTTTGATGTTGGCAGTTGGTTTGCTGTATATTGCTCTTATTATGTTTAGGTATGTTCCTGTTATCCCTGACCTCTCTAATACCTTTTTCATGAAAGGGTGTTGAATTTTATCGAAGGCTTTTTCTGCATCTAGGGAGATAATCATATGGTTTTTCTTTTTCAGTTTGTTTATATGGTGGATCTCGTTGATAGATTTTCGTATGTTAAACCATCCCTGCAATCCAGGTATGAAGCCTACTTGATCATGGTGGATGATTTCTCTGATGTGTTTTTGAATTCGGTTTGCCATTATTTTATTGAGTATTTTTGCAGCGATGTTCATCAGGGATATTGGTCTGTAGTTTTCTTTCTTAGTTGTGTCTTTGTGAGGTTTGGGTACCAAAGTTATTGTGGCCTCATAAACAGAGTTTGGCAATAAACCTTCTGTTTCTATCTTGTGGAACAGTTTGAGGAGTAGTGGTATTAGTTCTTCCTTGAATGTCTGGTAGAATTCTGCACTGAATCCATCTGGCCCTGGACTGTTTTTTGTTGGAAGGCTTTCGATGACTGCTTCTATTTCATTTCGGGTTATAGGTCTATTTAAGTTGTTTGTCTGTTCTGGATTTAATTTTGGTAAGTGATAGTTATCCAGAAACTTGTCCATTTCCTTTGAATTTTCAATTTTTGTGGAATACAGATTTTTGAAGTATGACCTGAAAATTGTCTGGATTTCCTCTGTGTCTGTTGTTATGTTCCCCATTTCGTTTCTGATTTTGTCAATTTGCATGTTCTGTCTCTGCTTTTTCGTTAATTTGGATAAAGTTTTGTCTATCTTGTTGATTTTCTCAAAAAACCAACTCTTTGTTGCATTGATTTTTTATATTGTTTTCCTGGTTTCTATTTTGTTGATTTCAGTCCTCAAGTTGATTATTTCCTGGTGTCTGCTCCTGCGGGGTTAATTCGCTTCTCTCTGTTCTAAGGTTGTCAGTTGGGCTGTTAATTCATTTATGTGACTATCCTCTGTTTTCTTCATATGGGCACTTAGTGCAATGAACTTCCTTCGTAGCACTGCTTTCAAGGTGTCCCATAAGTTCGGGTATGTTGTATCCTCATTCTCGTTGAATATTAGAAAGTCTTTAATTTCTTTCTTTATTTCTTCTTTGACCCAGGAGTGGTGAAATTGCACATTGTTAAGTCCATGAGTTTGCAGGTTTTCTGCTATTTGTGTTGTTGTTGAATTCAAATTTTAAAGCATGATGGTCCGATAAGATGCACGGGACTATTCCTATTCTCTTGTATCTGTTGAGGTTTGTCATGGCTCCTAGTATGTGGTCGATTTTAGAGAAGGTTCCATGTGTAGCAGAGAAGAAGTTATATTCTTTGGTCTTTGGATGCAATGTTCTATAGATGTCTGTTGGCCCAGTTGAGACATAACTTCTGTTAATTCTTTTGTTTCTTTGTTGAGTTTCTGATTTGTGGTCCTGTCTAGTGTTGAGAGTGGTGTATTGAAGTCTCCCACTATAAGTGTGTGACGTTTTATAGGAGCTTTGAGTTTTAGTATTATTTCTTTTACGAATGTGGGTGACTTTGTATTAAGGGCATAGATGTTCAGAATTGAGACTTTGTGTTGATGGATTTCTCCTGAGATGAATATGAAATGACCATCTTCATCTCTTTTGACTAGTTTTTATTTGAAGTCTAACTTGTTAGATATTAGGATAGCTATGCCTGCTTGCTTCTTATTTCCATTTGATTGGAAAATGTTTTCCCAACCCTTTAACCTGAGGTAATGTCTGTCTTTCGAGGTAAGATGTGTTTCTTGTATGCAGCAGAAGGATTGATTCTCTCTTCATATCCATTCTGTTAGCCCGTGTCTTTTTATAGGTGAGTTAAGACCATTAATGTTGAGGGTGAGTAAGTTCCATTGATTGTTGATGCTTGTTTGGTTTAGGTTTGTTGTTGGCAGTGGTATTGTGAATATATTTGTTCTGCTTCACCCTAGGTTTCTGGTGTAGTTGGATTACCTGTTGCCTACATTTCTGTGGGTGTAGTTACCTTCCTTGGGTTGGAATTTTCCTTCCAATACTTTCTGTAGGGCTGGATTTGTAGATACATATTGGGAAAATCTGGTTTTGTCATTGAATATCTTGTTCTCTCCATCTATATTGACTGAGAGTTTTGCTGGATATAGTAGCCTAGGCTGGCATCCGTGTTCTCTTAATACTTCTAGAACATCTATCCATGACCTTCTGGCCTTGAGGGTTTCCATGGAGAAGTCAGGTGTAATTTTGATAGGTCTGCCTTTATATGTTACCTGTCCTTTTTCCTTCACTGCTCTTAATATTCTTTCTTTATTCTGTATGCTAGGTGTTTTGATTATTATATGTCAAGGGTTCTTTTTTCTTTGATCCAGCCTATTTGGGTTTCGGTATGCTTCTTGTACTTTCATGGGCATGTCCTTCTTCAGATTTGGAAAGTTTTCCTCGATGATTTTGTTAAATATGTTTTCAGCACCTTTGAGCTGGGCTTCCTCACCTTCTTCTATGCCTATTATTCTTAGGTTTGCCCTTTTCATGGTGTCCCACATTTCCTGGATGTTGTGTGTTAAGGATTTGTTGGATTTATGGTTTTCTTCGGTCGATGAATCTATTTCTTCTAGTTTATCTTCTGTGCCTGAGATTCTCTCTTCCATCTCTTGAATTCTATTGGTTATGCTTGTGTCCGTGGTTTCCGATTTTTTGCCCAGCTTTTCAATTTCCAGCTTTCCTTCCATTTGTGTTGCCTTTATTTTCTCCATTTCGGTTTTCAAGTCTTGAACCATTTCTTTCACCTGGTTAATTGTTTTTTCTTGGCTTTCTGTACTTTCCTTAAGGAATTTGGTCATTTCTTCCACTTTTTTGTTAATTGTTTCCTCCATTTCTTTAAGGGATTTTCTCATATCTTCTTTGAGGGCCTCTATCATTTTTATGATGGTGATTTTTAAGTCGTACCCTTCTGCTTCCTCTGCTTTGTTGTTGTGTTCCATTCTAGTTGGTGTAGATTCCCTAGATTCTGGTGGTGTCATGTTTGTCTTTCTGTTGTTAGGTGTTCTCTTGTATTGCCTTCTTCCCATAGTTTCTTCCAGTAGGTGTTGGTGGTGTCTCTTCCCTCTCTCTATGGTCCTTCCCCAAGGGCTTATGTGGATCAAAGATTCAATGTCTGTAGTTCTGTGTGGTCCATACTCTCTAGGAGGTTTCTCTCTGGACAATACCCGGCAGAAGATGACGAGGGCTGGGCTGGAACTTGAGAAGGTTTTGCAGGGTAGTGGGATCTCACTGGAAACTGGCGCTCTCCAGCTGAGACCTTGTTCTTTGGCAGGGGCCCGGATTTGGGGGTCAAGGTTCTTTCCTGCAGGAACTCCGAGTGGACCAGCAGAGATATTCGGGTCTCTGGGAGGGGCCCGGGACTCCAGCAGAGGACTGGAGGCGGGGTCAGAGACCAAGTCTGTGGAAATTACAGGTGGTCCCGCGTGGATAGTCAGGTCTCCTTTGTTCGGAGTTGCTCTGAGAGGTCTCCGAAGTAGGGTGGACTGTTGGCTCCACCCTCTGTCCCAGTGCTCAACCAGAGCAGCAGGACCGTAGGTGGGGTAGGGCACAGGGTAGGGGGGTTATGCTGGAGGTTTGGATGTTTGCGGGTGTATCAGACCTCCAAGGGTGCTCTCAATGGGGACCGGAGACAGGAGCAGCAGGATCAGGGGCCAATCCAGGCAGTTCGGGTGGGGGAAGGGGGCAAAGAGTTTGAAGGGGACAGGCAGCCCCAATTGGGACCAGACTCACCTCTGGCCAATAGCAGGCAGAAGAGGACGAGGGCTGGGCTGGAACTTGAGAAGTTTTTGCATGGTAGTGGGATCTCACTGGAAACTGGCGCTCTCCAGCTGAGACCTCCTTCTTTGGCAGGGGCCCCTTGATTCAACTTCTATCACTAGTTTGTCATCCAGAGCGGTATGAGCTTTTACAATAGGCATATAATTTTCTCATTTTCCTTAGGGAGTTTGTCCTCTACTGTGACTGGGAATGTTTGGACCACCTTTGACGTGGGGGACTTTGAGAGGCCCCCCAAGGAGTTTCCCGATGGTAAAGGGTGTCATTGCTTGTCTCTGGTCATTCTTCACTCATTTGTCCAGTGTCTGCCTTTGCCACACCTTGTACATAACCCAGAAGCCTGAATCCTTCTGTTCGATTCATTCCTGGGAGTGTTATTTCTAGGGATGCTTTGCCTACAATTTCTTTTTAGATGTCCTGTCTTACCACAGTTATAACATCTGACATGTTGATATCTCTTCAAACCTTTGGAGACAGCTTCTCCTACCCAAGCTTCTATGACATCATAGTTAAGACCTCTATTATCTTGATGTCTTCTCAGACCTTTAGATGGCTTCTCCTATCCATGGTTCATTTTTATTGTCATTATAATCAATGTTGGCTGTATATAGGACCCATTCACCAAAGGGTGCTAATCAAAATTTTAAAGGCCAAAGCACTTTTTTGCAATGAGGATTCACATTATCATAAGCTAAATATTCTATGAGTATTCACCTAGAATCTATATCTGCTACCTCTAATTGTACTGCCTTTGATAATCTTTCTTGAACCCTACTAAAGTGTTCTGTAGGTAGGTCCTTGCCTTACCTTGGTATAGGATTCTATCTTCTCCCCTAATTCATGAACCTTATCCTAAGCACTTAGAGCTGCTGTACTGCATAGAGACCAGATATGTTCATCATAGAAGCTTGGTTTTCTGGGTCAACATAAATACCCTCACCAAGAATTTTATCTTTGGCAGCTTTATAACCATTCTTTAAGCCCTGAAGTTCAAGAGCTTTTGCTTCCTCGGTCCATAAAGCCCTCCATTCTAATTGAGAGGAGTTTTCAAGGACATCTGATATTAATTGATCCCAATCTTTAGGGTTTACCTTGTTATTCCTTGCCCATGATTCTGTTAATTGCTTCACATATGGAGAGTGCATGCCATAAGAGACTACTGCTTCCTTTATACATTTAAAATCTTACATACGTATTGGTTCCCATTGATAGGCAATGGCACCTTTTTTTGGGTGCTTTTCTTTGCTGGTTTTTCATTAACTTTTACAGGAAAATCTCCCCTGACTCTAAAAGGTGTGTAAAAATTTTAAGTCTTTTTCATGCCCTGTTACCTGTAGTCCTTCTTCTGATGTATCAGATTGAAGGTCTTCTAAAGCCTGAAATCTATTTCCCATTGTTTCTTTGAGTGTCTGAACTTCTTGCATCAAATAACTTTCTAGAGACTTCATTGCATCAGTCAGTTTCTTACTTTCTCCAAATACAATGATTCCATGTTTTTAATATTCTCATCCTTAGGTAATTTCTGAATGGCATGTTAACTGCCTTCCAGAAACAATGTTCTATCTGCTAGATTGACATTATTCTCAGACATGGAAGAGATTCTATCATCTAGTCTTTCTATCTGATGTTCCAGTTTTTTAAACTTATTAGCAGCTTCCTCTGATCAGGAACGAACTGCTCCTGCTAGCGTGTTAATGAATTGCATTGTCTCTGTTTTGGTTATTGAGTCATCAGACATAGAACAAATTTTTTTTTCTACTTGGTCATTTTTATGTTGCATGTTTTGTATTCTACCTGTCATCTCTCCAAAGCCATCTTCAATATTCTGAATGTTTTGTTCTAAGCATTCTATATTTTGAATCCTTGTTACTAAGTCTCCTATGGTTTGTACAAGTTCTTTATTGTTTGTTCTAATCTCAAACTATTTCATTAAGAATATCATGTTAATGATAAAACCCATTGATATAACAAACTAAATGTACATATTGGTCTAGTCATAATTTTCCTCAGCTAAAATTCTTTCTATATATGAAGTAAAAGAATTCCTAAAATCCTCCATTGTAAATTCATCTGCCATAAGTATGGAACAATTTTTCTCATATATTATATTAGCTTAAATTGTAAAGGATGTTACAATTACCTTAGGTGTATTTCTTCTGTCCTTGAACGTTGATGTTTTAATTGTAGAGCTCAGCTTGTGGTAGTGATGCCTGGAGGTGTACCACCAAATAGTGTCCAGCAGCAGAGGATCTGCCAGATCCTAGTTCTGCCCAAAAGTGTACCACAAAATAGTGTCCAGAAGTGTACCGCCAAATAGCTACCAGTAGCAGGCCATCCTTCTGATCCCGGTCCTTGTAGAATAGCTCTTAACAAACTAAGGCAAGAGAAATTTTGTTAAATGAAGGAGTGAAACAAGCTTTCTGCAAATTGCTGGGACTGCAGGGCTAACAGTTGCCACCTGCAACTTGCAACATCGGACTACAGGAATGCACAAATGAACAAACAGGGAAGGCCCAGAGTCCGAGGCTTGCATGGGAACATAAGAGAGGGCCTCGGAATGTAAAGTGAGGGAATAGGCAGGAGATAAGCAGTTGTCTCAGGGCCACAGGGGATATAAAAGTAGATGTAGGGCAGACACAAATGTCTTACAATCTGTGGTGTGTCTGCTTTGTTAGGCAAGGCAACTACCTGTTCAAGGACGGTGGGGGAAGGGAATGGCAACTACTGCTTGGGTGAAACCCATGTCCTGTGAAAATCCTGATCCCACTTCTGACAAAAGAAATTGCAGTTTAAAAAGGATCAGGATAAACAAATAGTCCGAATAGATGTTTATTTAGGGAGAAATGACTTACAACCTAGACAGATGAACACTAGCAAGTTCCACCAGATGCTCTCCTCTCTGCGTCCTACCAGCAAGAGAGTGTTCCCTAGCTCCTCCTCAGACCTTGTTCCACAAGGTACTTCTGCCCCTGGCCCCACCCCCAATGGGCGTGGCCAGTGCCACAGAAGGAGACAAAGTGAATATCCAACTACACTTGTATTTTACTCACCTCTAGGATTTCTTAAATCTTCATGTATGCAGTTATCACACTGAAGATCACATCAATATCGCAAGTAGACCCCTAAAAGCCTATATTTCTAACAACCCCAGGTGGTGCAATGGTCATCTCTTTAGGCCTTTGACAATAAATTTGTTTCCAAACATTTGTGTAACCCTACCCTTTACCAGATACTACACCAAACCTCCATATAAAGCAAAGTTTTTACTCAGTGTTCTATTGCTGTGAAGAGACCCCATGACAATAGTAACTGTTATAAAGGAACATATTTAATTAAGCCCTGATTACAATTTCAGATATTCAGTCCATTGTCATCATCGTGGGAAGTATGGGGGCACACAGGCAGACGTGTTCGATATCTCCTTACAGAAGTTGTAGGAACAGAAAGAGACTCTGGCCTGACTTGGCTTCTAAAACCTCAAAGCCCATTCTCCAGGGACTCACTTTCTCCAACAAGGCCACACCTGTTAATCTTTTCAAGTAGTGCCACTCCCTATGAGCCTATGGGAACCATTTTTATTCAAACCACCGTAGAAGTTACTAGTCATTTTTAAAATATAGGTACAGGATTCAGCAATTGGGCTAGCAGGTAAAAATTCCAATACGGAAAAAGTATGAGTAGTAAATAATCCCTACCATCAATGAACCATAATACCACAGAGAAGAAAGGGAGGAAAGTAAGTAGCAGCATGTGAGTGCTGTTGATAAGCCCAGGGTGAGATAGGATCTTGGTAAGAGGTACTTACTCTACTTTGGATATCATGAAAGGCTTCCAAGACAAGTGATACCTGTCTTGAAGACAAAGTTATCCTGACACTTGATAAGATATTATATAACAATTTAGTTAAAACGGTTATAGTAGATATTAAGGCCACCACACTAAAGAGGAATGGGTCTCCAATTCAAACACAGCAGATACCTGGGTATTATAGCCAATAGGCAAAATGAAGAGATAAGCAAAATGAAGGGATAAGCAAAATGAAGGGATAACTCAAGGGTAAGAGTTCCTTTCTAAACCAAACATTTTGGCTATGTATTGTATTTACTTACTGCATCTAGCAATGTTCTGATACAGATGTACAAAGTAATTGAGGAAGGGTTAAGCCCCCTCACACAAACTCACAAAAATTAGTGTTAAGTATGAACATATAAGGCATCTTTATTTTGGGAGAGTAAGTACTTAGCATCCATTTTCAGATTTTTTTCAGGAGTCTAGTATGTCTTCCAGTAGCAACACCATGGTATACAGTAGTGCTTTCAAACAGGGCTATTGAGGAAAACAGAACAAGGACTCAATTCCAAAAGCAAAGGGTGACAAACTTAATAGAGAGGGAAAGATTCCCCTAAACTCATTAAGCTAACTTCTTGTCAAAACTAGACTTAAGAGGTTAAATGAAGACAGGACATCAAATAAATTCAACTGAAGAGAATGGCAGAGATCTATCCCCCTGAAAAAAGGGCAGACACAGGACTGAAATATCTGACTGAGTAGACTCCCTCAGTACAAAAGTTCTGCAACTATAAATTCCCCATGAACATGGTTATAATTATTCGTTTGAACCATGGGTTTCAAGAGTGCACACCTTCAGTTTAGTGCAGTTTCTTAAATTGTTCCCTTGGTTTGAATAGGATTTCTGTCTGATAATGAGTGTTCATAACCCAGATCCTTAGTGCTTGTAAATACACATTCCATTCTATTTTTGACTCATAATTATAAGTACTTGACAAGGGCTTGGTTCACATGCCATAAGAAATTTCATAAATTGGGTTTCAAAGAAAGTTCAATAGGTCCACTATTCAACCTGTGTACAAAGGGTAATTGAGGCCTAGAGAGAATAAGTACCTTGCCTACATTACCATTCAAATTAGAGCTAGGATTTGAACCAGAGACATTGACTGTATAATTCACATTACATTCTTTTAAAAAAAGTTTTTATGTTATTTTCATGCCAGTGGGTATTTTGCCTGCATGTATTTTCTGTGACCTTTTCAATGCAGTACCTACAGCAACTAAAAGTGGATATTATATTCCTTGGACTGGTTGTGAACTGTCTTCTAAATGATGATAATCAAACTCAGGTCCTCTGGAAGAGTAGCTAGCGCTCTTATCTGATGATCCATCTGTCCAGCCCCTTGTTCACATTCTTAACTAATCATTCCCTGGAAATGAATGAAATCCCATACAGCTACAATATCCTACATTTTGGTGTGATAATTTTGGGGAGTGCATCAACTTAGCACATACTAAGTGATTTAAAAATACTATGTCATCTCGCCCTTCAAGTCCCCTCACCAGTGGCTTACATACACTTCCTGCCACTGAATCCATCATAGGCGCCCAGAGGCAGAACAAAGCATAGTCCATCAGCTGCCATTCCTGTCTTGCAACTCCACCATGGGGTATAGAGGTCAGTAATGTGTGGATCATCCAGCCCAGCCTCCCTCTTTGAGTCCCTGCACCTAGAGCAGCTAGATGGTTACTGACACTGAATTAGCCAGAGAGACTCAGAGACAGAACAACATACAGCAACAGCTGCCATTACTGTCTTACCCCTACACCCTAGGGTAGAGGGTGGTTGGGGGGTGACCTGGAACAGAGCAAAGCATCCAGCATCAGCTGTCATTCCTGTCTAGCTACTGTACCCTCTATTAGTGAGGAGAGGATAGAGCCTTGAACCCATAACCACAAGGATAGGGAAAGACCATACTTCTACCCCTGGAAGAAGAGGTTGGAAGATGACAGTACCATAATACTTCCAATAACAAAAATACTTCTGTGACATTAAGGGCATATAGGGATTCTATACCAGCAAGACATGAATGTCACAACACAGCTGGAGCAGAAGAGAATGACCATAAAAACAACTTCATGATAATGATAGAGGTCCTCAAAGAGGATATGAGAAAAATCCCTTAAAGAAATGGAAGAAAAAATAAACCAAAAAAAAAAAAAATGCAAGAAACCAATAAATTTCTTAAAGTAAGCATGGAAAGCCATGAAAAAGCAACAAGAAAGATAAATGAAAAATTCAAACAGTTCAAGACCTGAAAACTGAAATAGGACAATAAAGAAAACACAAACTGAGGGAATACTGGAAATAGAACACCTGAGTAAATTATCAAGAACTATAAATGCAAGCAATATGAACAGAATATTTGAGACAAAAGAGAGAATCTCAGGCGAAGATAAACTAGAGGAAATAGATTCTTCGACTAAAAAAAAATTGTTAAAACTCACAAATCCTTAACAAAAATATAAAGGAAATATGGAGAACCATGAAAAGACCAAAGCTAAGAACCATAGGGATAGAAGAAGGCAAGGAAGCTGGCTCTGAATTGCATAAAACAAACATATTCAGCAAAGTCAAAGAATAAAACTTTCCCAATCTGAAGAAGGACATGCCTATGAAAGAACAAGAAGCTTACCGAATACCAAATATACGGGATCAAACAAAAAAGATCCATAGCCACACAACAATCCAAACACAAAGCATGCACAAAAAAGAAAGAAATTTGGGTGCAGTGAAGGGAAAAGTCCAAGTAATAATATAGGCAGACCTATCAGATTTACACCTGACTTCTCCATGGAAACTCTGAAGGCCTGAAGGTCCTGGATAGATGTTCTACAAACATTAAGAGGCCATGGATGCGCACTATAACCAGCAAAACTGTGAATTAGTATAGATGGAGAAAAGAACATATTCCATGACTAAACCAAATTTACACATTACATATCCACCAACCCAGCCCTACTGAAAGTTCTGGAAGGAAAATCCAACCCAAGGAAGTTAACTACACTCACAAAAACACAGGCAATAGATAATCACACTTTGCCCAAAGGAAAAATTGGGTGAGGGGATTCACATACAATACCACCACCAAAAAAATCCAAAACAAGAATCAACAATCAATGGCCATTAATATTTCTTAATATCAATGGTCTTAGCTTGCTCTAAGAAGGCACAGGCTAAGACAAAGTATATGAAGACAGAGACCATCATTCTGCTGGATACAAGAACACACCTCTACTTCAAATAAAGATGTTACCTGAGAGTTAAGAATTGGAAAAAGATTTTCAAATCAAATAGCCCAAAGAAACAAGATGGGGTAGCTATCTTATTATCTAACAAACTGGATTACAAACTGAAATTAATTAAAAGATATGAAGAAGGCCATTTCATATTCATCACAGGAGAAATCCATTAAGATGTCTCAGTTCTAGACATTTTTGTCCTAAGTACAAGGGCACCCACAATCATAAAAGGAACATTACTAAAACTGAAATCATACATTACACCCCATACACCTATGGTGGGAGACTTCAACAGCCCATTCTTACCTCTGGACCAGGATAACAGACAGAAACTTAGCGAAGAAACAAAGGAACTAACAGAAGCTTTGACACAATAAGGCTTACTAGACATCTGTAGAACATTCCATCAAACAAAAAGAATATAACTTCTCAGCACCACATGGGATGTTCTTTAAAATCAAGCACATACATGGTAATAAAGAAAACCTTAGCAGACACAAAATATTGGAATAACGCCGGTATCTTACCAGAACACATGCCTTAAAATTCTAACTCAGTAACAACTCAAGTTGCAGAAACCCTACAAACTAATGGAAATTGAACAATGCTCAACTGCACCACTCCTGGATAAAGGAAGAAATACAGAAAGAATTAAAATACTTCCTAGAATTCAATGAAAATGAAGGCACAACATATACAAACCTATGGGATACTCTAAAGCAGTGCTAAGAGGAATGTTCATAGTACTAAGTGCAGATATGAGGAAACTAGAGAATAGCCACACTAGAGAATTACCAGGACTCCTGATAGCTCTAGAATATAAAGAAGAAAACTCACCCAGTATTAGTAGATGAGAGGAAATAATCAAACTGAGTGCTGAAATCAATAAAGTAGAAACAAAGGAAACAGAGTTGGTACTATGAGAAAGTCAACAAGATGGACAAACCTATATCCATCCTAATCAAAAGGCAGAGAGAGAACATGCAAACTAACAATATCAGAAAGGAAAAAGGGATTACAGCAACAGACATTAAGGAAATTCAGGGAATCATTAAGTCATACTTTAAAGCCTGTACTCTGCAGCATTGGAAAATTTAAAGGAAATGGACAGTTTTATGGATAACAAAATTAAATCAATAACAAATGAGCAACTTAAATAGAACTAGAACCCATAGTGCAATAGAGTCATTCACCAAGATTTTCACAACAAAAACAAGCCCAAGGCAAGACAGTATCAGTGCAGAATTCTAGTAGAAATTCAAAGAAGAGCAAAAACTAATACTTCTCAAATTGTTCTACACAGTAGAAGCAGATGGGTCATTAACAAACTTTTTTATGAGGCTACAATTACCTTGATACCCAATTCACACAAAGACAGAACTAAGAAAGAGAATTACACAACAGTATGCCTCATGAACATTGATGCAAAAATACTCAGTAAATACTGGCAAATCAAAGCCAAGAACACATGAGAGAAGTGATCCAACAATATAATCAACCACATAAACTGAAAAGGAAAACCACATGATCATCCCACTTGATGCTAAAAATGCCTTCAACAAAATCCACCACCCCATTCATGAGGAAGGTCTTAGAGAAACCAGGGATAACAGGAATATTCCACAACATAATAAAGGCAATATACAGTAAACTAGATTGAGAGAAACCCAATGGGATTTCTCTAAAATCAGGAACAAGACAAGGTTGCCAACTCTCTCCATATCTCTTCAATACTGTAATTGAAAATCTTGGTATGGCAATAAGACAAGAAGAGGAGATGGAGCGGATACAAATTGGGAAGGATGGAGTAAACTTACGCAATTTTAAATGATTTCATAGTTTACATAAGTGATCCAAAGACTTCTATCAGGGAACTCCTTCCAGCTGATAAACATCCTCAGCAAAGTGGCTGTATAGAAGGTTAACACAAAAAAAATTAGTAGCCTTACTATAAATAGACAACAAAGTGGATAAAAAGAAATCAGAGAAACAACACCCTTTATAAAAGACACAAAGACCAAGCAATAACTTGGGGCATATCTATCAAAACAGGTGAAACACATGAATGACAAGAATTTTGAGCCATTCAAGAAAGAAATTAAAGAAGATACCAGAAAATGGAAAGATCTCTCATGCTATTGAATAAGTAGGAGCAACCTATTAAAAATGGCAGTCTTGCCAAAAGCAACCTACAGATTCAATGCAATCACATTCAAAATACCAGCACAAACCTTGAAAGGACAATACTGAACTTTATAGGGAAAACCAAAATCAAAAATAACCAAACAAACAAAAAACAGGATACCCAAAACAGCCCTTTAAAATAAAGGAATTTCTGAAGGAAGCACCATTTCTGACAGTTTCCTGTTTACTGTCTGGTTTTTAAAGGCACAATTAACAGGAATACATCACTAGATATGGATTGGTTTCTGACTGATTGACATTTGGGAAATAATCAGGGGAATTTCTCAAAGTCATATTATTGAAATGAAATACCTTTGTACCAATTACTATCATTAGTTAATGCTGTTAGGGAACATTCTCTGGTTTCTATACCTTTGTGTTTTTACTTGCAAGTGACCTATTGTTCATATATACAAATAGTGTTTCCAAATGTATACTGGATACCACAGGGAGGGTTTTGGTCTACCCCAGATTTTCTTTTATGGCCAAACAGTTTCCAGAACCAAGTATTTAGGAGGCTAAAGGTGATGTCTGGAGTTTCTTTGTATCCAGGTTTGGCCATAGGCTCTGGGAGGCCAGGGGATATGAAGTTTCTTTGTGTCCAGGTTTGGCTACAGGCTCTGAGAGACCAGGGGATCCAAAGTTTCTTTGTGTCATGTGCTGAGTCAGAGGCCTCCATATCTTTTCTGTAGCCTGTCAAGGCTGATAATGCAGTTTAACCCTTTCAGAATTAGTATTCAGTGGTATTTGAATTAGGAAATGATGAGTATTTAAATTTAGGGGTTTATTGAGAATTATGTGTAAATTCCTGCAATTTTGTTGTAATATTTTCCTGGTTGACTCTTCTTTTTACTTTGTCTTAAAGGTTTGCTGGCTTACTGACTAAAATGTTTGATTCTTCATCATTATATATACTGTTACAATTTTTTGTTGTTTTTTTGTTTTTATTTTTATTTTTGAGGCAGAGTTTCTCTGTGTGACTCTGACAGTGCTGGAAATAGCTCTGTAGATTAGGCTACCCTGGGAGCCAGGAGTATTTGCTTACTTCTTTCTCTCAAGAGCGGGGATTAAAAGTTTGTGCCATGAATGCCTGACTTTACATTAATTTATTCTTATTTTTATAAATTTTTAAAATTTATTTTATATAACAAAGTCCATTTAAATGAAAACAAACATTCATACACAATATTTGGGAATTTGGGCGTTGTTCTTTCCAAATTACTTCCTGCTGGTGAGGGGCGCTGTCTTGGGGTATTCGAACAAGATGCAGAAATCCTGGCTGTAGACTTTAAGGCTGCTTTGTCCAGGTGTGTTGCATGTAGGATCACCTCATACTCTGTTTCTGGCAGTATGACTTGAGGAAACCACATTAGTCTGGAAGGAATCCACATCTTTTCATTTTCTGTGGAAACAAAAATGGAAATCCTTTTTCCCCAGAAACTTGTACTTGAACTTAAATTTTGGAGTCAAAGAATTTTTTTTAATTTTTTTATTTAATTTTATATAACAAAGTCCAATTAAATGAAAACAAACATTTATATACAATATTTGGGAATTTGGGCGTCGTTCTTTCCAAACTACTTTCTGCTGGTAAGGGGCACTGTCTTGGGGGATTCGAAGAAGATTCAGATATCCTAGCTGTAGTCTGTAGGGCTGTTTTGTCCAGCTGTTTGGAATGTAGGATCAGCTTGTACTGTGTTTCAGGCGGTCTGGCGTGATCAAACCATATTAGTCTGGAAGGAATCCACATCTTTTCATTTTCTGTGGAAACAAAAATAGAAAGTTTTTCCCCAGTAACTTGTTCTTCAACTTAAATTTTGGAGTCAAAGCGTTTTTTTTTTTTTTTTTTTTTTTTTTATTATTTTACATGTCGATCCCAGTTCCCTCTCAACTCCCTCCCTAACTCCCCTCCAGCCCTCCCTCCCTCCTTCCCTCCCTTTTGCCCTCTCTGCCCTCTCACATGCACTCTAAACACCCTCCCCTCCCAACCCCCCACCACATTACCATATGTACAGGAATGCCATCCAGTTGGGGTCATGTAGATCTGACAAGTCCTGGGAAGTAGGGACTAGGGCTTCTCTCCTATCTCTAGAATAAGGCAGTTATCCCTCCATGGGGCATATGATTGCAAAGTCCTTTTATGCACCAGGGATACATCCTGGCTCCACTGTCTGAGGTCTCATAGACTGCTCAAACCTTCTGGCTGAGACGCATATTCAGGGGGGTCCGTGTCAGTACCCTGTTGGCTTCCCAGCTATCAGTCTAGTGGCCCTTAGCTCCTCCTTGTTCAGGTAAGCTGTCTCTATGTACTTCTACAGCATGGTCTTTTCCTCTCCATCTGCATCTGGGTTCTAGTTCGACTCAGTGTTTATGTATGGGTGGTTGCTCCTATTTTCAACAGGCATTAGTTGATGACTCCATGGAGAAGTTAGTTGTTGATCTCATTCTCCGGGAAGGGCATTTATGATAGCCTTTCTAAGGGAGCTGAGATTGTTAGTTGGGAGCAGCCTTGTAGTTCCCTCGACCTTTCTTTGTGTTCAACTTTATCTTCAAACCAATATTGGCTCCCTCTTTTATGTTCTCTCTCTCTGTCTCTGTCTCTCTCTCTTTATCTCTCTCTCTCTTTCCTATTTTCCATTCCTAACCAGGCCCAATCCTCCTGGTCGCACATGCCTTCCTCTCCTCCTCCTCATTTTTTTTATTGAGTATTTTTGCATCAATGTTCATCAGGGATATTGGTCTGTAGTTTTCTTTCTTTGTTGTGTCTTTGTGAGGTTTGGGTACCAAAGTTATTGTGGCCTCATAAAAAGAGTTTGGCAATAAACCTTCTGTTTCTATCTTGTGGAACAGTTTGAGGAGTAGTGGTATTAGTTCTTCCTTGAATGTCTGGTAGAATTCTGCACTGAATCCATCTGTCCCTGAACTATTTTTCGTTGGAAGGCTTTCGATGACTGCTTCTATTTCATTGCGGGTTATAGGTCTATTTAAGTTGTTTGTCTGTTCTTGATTTAATTTTGGTAAGTGATAGTTATCCAGAAACTTGTCCATTTCCTTTGAATTTTCAATTTTTGTGGAATACAGATTTTCAAAGTATGACGTGAAAATTGACTGGATTTCCCCTGTGTCTGTTGTTATGTTCCCCATTTCGTTTCTGATTTTGTCAATTTGCATGTTCTGTCTCTGCTTTTTCGTTAATTTGGATAAAGTTTTGTCTATCTTGTTGATTTTCTCAAAAAACCAACTCTTTGTTGCATTGATTTTTTGTATTGTTTTCCTGGTATCTATTTTGTTGATTTCAGCCCTCAAGTTGATTATTTCCTGGCGTCTGCTCCTGCGGGGTGAATTCGCTTCTCTCTGTTCTAAGGTTGTCAGTTGGGCTGTTAATTCATTTATGTGACTATCCTCTGTTTTCTTCATATGGGCACTTAGTGCAATGAACTTCCCTCGTAGCACTGCTTTCAAGGTGTCCCATAAGTTCGGGTATGTTATATCCTCATTCTCGTTGAATATTAGAAAGTCTTTAATTTCTTTCTTTATTTCTTCTTTGACCCAGGAGTGATGCAATTGCACATTGTTAAGTTTCCATGAGTTTGCAGGTTTTCTGCTATTTGTGTTGTTGTTGAATTCAAATTTTAAAGCATGGTGGTCCGATAAGATGCAGGGGACTATTCCTATACTCTTCTATCTGTTGAGGTTTGTTATGTCTCCTAGTATGTGGTCGATTTTAGAGAAGGTTCCATGTGTAGCAGAGAAGAAGTTATATTCTTTGGTCTTTGGATGCAATGTTCTATAGATGTCTGTTAGCCCAGTTGAGACATAACTTCTGTTAATTCTTTTGTTTCTTTGTTGAGTTTCTGATTTGTGGTCCTGTCTAGTGTTGAGAGTGGTGTATTGAAGTCTCCCACTATAAGTGTGTGACATTTTATATGAGCTTTGAGTTTCAAAATTGTTTCTTTTACGAATGTGGGTGACTTTGTATTAAGGGCATAGATGTTCAGAATTGAGACTTTGTGTTGATGGATTTCTCCTGAGATGAATATGAAATGACCGTCTTCATCTCTTTTGACTAGTTTTGGTTTGAAGTCTAACTTGTTAGATATTAGGATAGCTATGCCTGCTTACTTCTTATTTCCATTTGATTGGAAAATCTTTTCCCAACCCTTTACCCTGATGTAATGTCTATCTTTGGAGCTAAGATGTGTTTCTTGTATGCAGCAGAAGGATGGATTCTGTCTTCGTATCCATTCTGTTAGCCTGTGTCTTTTTATAGGTGAGTTAAGACCATTAATGTTGAGGGTGAGTAAGTTCCATTGATTGTTGATGCTTGTTTGATTTAGGTTTGTTGCTGGCAGTGGTATTGTGAATATATTTGTTCTGCTTCACCCTAGGTTTCTAGTGTAGTTGGATTATCTGTTGCCTACATTTTTGTGGGCGTAGTTACCTTCCTTGGGTTGGAATTTTCCTTCAATTTTTTTCTGTAGGGCTGGATTTGTAGATACATATTGGGAAAATCTGGTTTTGTCATTGAATATCTTGTTCTCTCCATCTATATTGACTGAGAGTTTTGCTGGATATAGTAGCCTAGGCTGGCATCCGTGTTCTCTTAGTACTTTTAGAACATCTATCCAGGACCTTCTGGCCTTGAGGGTTTCCATGGAGAATTTTGATAGGTCTGCCTTCATATGTTACTTGTCCTTTTTCCTTCGCTGCTCTTAATATTCTTTCTTTATTCTGTATGCTAGGTGTTTTGATTATTATATGTCAAGGGGTCTTTTTTCTTTGGTCCAGCCTATTTGGGGTTCAGTATGCTTCTTGTACTTTCATGGGCATGTCCTTCTTCAGATTTGGATAGTTTTCCTCGATGATTTTGTTGAATATGTTTTCAGCACCTTTGAGCTGGGCTTCCTCACCTTCCTCTATGCCTATTATTCTTAGGTTTGGCCTTTTCATGGTGTCCCACATTTCCTGGATGTTTTGTGTTAAGGATTTGTTGGATTTATGGTTTTCTTCGGTCGATGAATCTATTTCTTCTAGTTTATCTTCTGTGCCTGAGATTCTCTCTTCCATCTCTTGAATTCTATTGGTTATTCTTGTGTCCGTGGTTTCCAATTTTTTGCCCAGCTTTTCAATTTCCAGCTTTCCTTCCATTTGTGTTGCCTTTATTTTCTCCATTTCGGTTTTCAAGTCTTGAACCGTTTCTTTCACCTGGTTAATTGTTTTTTCTTGGCTTTCTGTACTTTCCTTAAGGAATTTGTTCATTTCTTCCACTTTTTTGTTTGTTTGTTCCTCCATTTCTTTAAGGGATTTTCTCATATCTTCTTTGTGGGCCTCTATCATTTTTATGATGGTGATTTTTTAAGTCGTACCCTTCTGCTTCCTCTGCTTTGTTGTTCTGTTCCATTCTAGTTGGTGTAGATTCCCTAGATTCTGGTGGTGTCATGTTTGTCTTTCTGTTATTAGGTGTTCTCTTGTATTGCCTTCTTCCCATAGTTTCTACCAGTAGGTGTTGGTGGTGTCTCTTCCCTCTCTCTATGGTCCTTCCCCAAGGGCTTATGTGGATCAAAGATTCAATATCAGTAACTCTGTGTGGTCCAAACTCTCTAGGAGGTTTCTTTCTGGCCTATAGCCTGGCAAAAGAGGACGAGGGCTGGGCTGGAACTTGAGAAGTTTTTGCAGGGTAGTGGGATCTCACTGGAAACTGGCGTTCTCCAGGTGAGACCTTGTTCTTTGGCAGGGGCCCGGATTTGGGGGTCAAGGCTCTTTCCTGCAGGAACTCTGATTGGTCCTGCAGAGATAAGTGAATCTCTGGGAGGGGCCCGGGACTCCAGCAGAGGACTGGAGGTGGGGTCAGAGACCAAGCTGGTGGAAATTACAGGTGGTCCCGCGTGGATAGTCAGGTCTCCTTTGTTCGGAGTTGCTCTGAGAGGTCTCTGAAGTAGGGTGAACTGTTGGCTCCACCCTCTGTCCCAGTGCTCAACCAGAGCAGCAGGACTGTAGGTGGGGTAGTGCACAGGGTAGGGGGGGTAGGCTGGAGGTGGGGATGGGTGGGGGTGTATCAGCACTCCAAGGGTGCTCTCAATGGGGACAGGAGACAGGAGCAGCAGGATCAGGGGCCAATCCATGGAGTTCAGGCGGGGGAGGAGGGAAAAGAGGTGAAGGGGACAGGCAGCCCCAATTGGGCCCAGACACACCTCTGGCCAATAGCCAGCAGAAGAGGACAAGGGCTGGGCTGGAACTTGAGAAGGTTTTGCAGGGTAGTGGGATCTCACTGGAAACTGGCGCTCTCCAGCTGAGACCTCCTTCTTTGGCAAGGGCCCGGATTTGGGGGTCAAGTATCTTTCCTGCAGGAACTCTGAGTGGACCCGCAGAGATAAGCGGATCTCTCCAAAGCATTTTTTTAAAATTTAATTTATTATTTTACATGTCCATTCCAGTTCCCTCTCCCTCTCTCCCTCCCACCCTCCCTTCTTCCCTCCATCCCTCCCTATCTCCCTCCCTACTTCCCTAGCTTTTACCCTCTCTGCCCTCCCTCATGCACTCTAACCACCCTCCCCTCCCCTACCCCACCCCAATTCCATATGTAGTGGAATGCCATCCAGTTGGGGTCATGTAGATCTGACATGTCATTTGAAGTAGGGACAAGGGCTTCTCTCCTGTCTCTAGGTTAAGGCAGTTATCCCTCCATGGGTAATGTGTTCGCAAAGTCCTTTTGTGCTCCAGGGATACATCCTGGCTCCACTGTCTGAGGTCTCTTAGACTGCTCAGTCCTTCTGGCTGAGACCCATATTCAGGGGGGCCTGAGTCAGTCCCATTCTGGCTTCCCAGCTATCAGTCTAGTGGCCCTTAGCTCCTCCTTGTTCAGGTAAGCTGTCTGTTTGTGTTTCTGCCACCTGGTCTTTTCCTCTCCATCTGCAACTGATTTCTAGTTCGACTCAATGTTTATGTATGGGTGTTTGATCCTGTTTCCAACAGGCATTAGTTGAGGGCTCAATGGATAAGTTAGTTGTTGATCTCATTCTCCAGGAAGGGCATTTATGATAGCCTTTCCACGGGAGCTGAGATTGTTAGTTGGGAGCAGTCTTGTAGTTCTCTAGACCTTTCTTTGTGTTCAATTTTATCTTCAAACCAATATTGGCTCCCTCTTTTATGTTCTCACTGTCACTCTGTGTCTGTTTCTCTCTCTGTTTCCTGACTTCTATTCCTAAACAGGCTCAATCTCCCTGGTCACACATGGTTTCCTTTCCTCCCTCTCATTTTCATCCACTTCTCTCTCCATTTGATGCCCCCCACTTGCCCTAAGCTCTGGGGGACTTGTCCCTTTCCAGTTCTGTGAGGGACTTTATATGAATCTCTTAGAATACAACTTGTATTCTAGTTACTCTGGTGATGTGAATTATAGGATGGTGATCATTTGATCTAGGTCTAAAATACATAAATGTCTTCCTCATTTTCCGACTAGGTTAATTCATTCAGGATGGTTCCTTCAACTGCCATCCACTTGCCTGCGAATTTCAACATACCATTATTTTTTTCTGCAGAGTAGTATCCCATTGTGTAGATGTGCCACATCTTCTTTAATCATTCCTCAATTGAGGGGCATCTAGGTTGCTTCCAGGTTCTTGCTGTTACAAGTGCTGCTATGAACATAGTTGAACAGATGTCATTGTTGCATGGATGTGAATCCTTTGGGTATATGCCCAAGAGTTGGATTGCCGGGTCCTGTGGTAAACTAATTCCCATTTTCCTGAGGAACAGCCATACTGATCTCCAAAGTGGTTGTACAAGTTTGCACTCCCACCAGCAGTGGAGGAGTGTTCTACTTTCTCTGCAACCTCTCCAACATGAGTCAACACTGGTGTTTCTAATTTTAGCCATTCTGGCAGGGGTAAGATGGTATCTCAAAGTTGTTTTGATGTGCATTTCCCTGATAGCTAAGGATGTGGAGCATTTTCTTAAGTGTCTTTCAGCCTTTTTGATTTCCTCCATTGAGAATTCTTTCTTCAGTTCTGTACCCCAGTATTTAATAGTGTTATTTGGTGTTTTGTTGACTAGTTTCTTGATTTCTTTGTATATTTTGGAGATCAGCCCTTTGTCAGATACAGGCTTGGTGAAAATATTTTTCCAGTGTGTGGGCTGCCATTTGGTCTTGTCCACTGTGTCCTTAGCGTTACAGAAGCTTCTAAGTTTGAAGAGGTCCCATTTATTAATTGTTTCTCTCAGTGTCTGTGCTCCTGGAGTTATGTTCAGGAAGATGTCTCCTATGCCATTTTGTTCAAGGGTACCTCCTACTTTCTCTTCTAAGAGGTTCAAAGTGGCTGGATTGATGTTGATGTCTTTGATCCATTTGGACTTGAATTTTTTTGCATGGCGACAGACATGGGTCTATCTGCAGTCGTCTACACACCCTCATCCAATTGTGCCAGCACCATTTGTTGAAGAGGCTGCCTTCGCCCCATTGTATATTTTTAGCCGTTTTATCGAAAATCAGGTGTTCATAGATGTGTGGTTTGATATCAGGGTTTTTAATTCGATTCCATTGGTCTACCTGTCTATTTTTATGCCAATACCAGGCTGTTTTCAGAACTGTTGCTCTGTAGTAGAGCTTAAAGTCATGAATGGTGATGCCTCCTGTGTTCTTTTATTGAATAGGGTTGTTTTGGCTATCCTGGTTTTTTGTTTTTACATATAAAGGTGATTATTATCCTGTCAAGGTCCATGAAGAATTGTGGTGGGATTTTAATGGGGATTGCAGTGAAGCTGTAGATTCCTTTTGGCAAGATTGCCATTTTTACTCTGTTAATCCTACCTAACCACGAGCATGGGAGATATTTCCATTTTCTGGTATCTTCTTTAATTTCTCTCTTTAGAGCCACAAAGTTCTTATTATATAGGTCTTTTACTTGTTTGGTAAGCCTTACACCAAGATACTTTATGTTGCTTGTGGCTATTGTAAAGGGTGATGTTTCTCTGATTTCTTTCTCTGCCTCTTTGTCGTCTGAAAAAAATAGGGCTACTGACTTTTTTTTGAGTTTATCTTGTATCCTGCTAGTTTGCTGAAGGTGTTTATCAGCTGTAGGAGTTCCCTGGTAGAGTTCATTGGGTCGCTTATGTAAACTATCATATCATCTGCAAATAGAGACAGTTTGACTTCTTCCTTTCCAATTTGGATGCCCTTGATCTCCTTTTGTTGTCTTATAGCATTAGCTAGAACTTCTAGTACGATATTGAGCAGATATGGAGAGGACAGACTTGTTTTGTTCCTGATTTTAGAGGAATTGTCTGAAGTTTCTCTCCATTCAGTTTGATGTTGGTAGTTGATTTGCTGTATTTTGCTCTTATTATGATTAGGTATGTTCTTCTTAACCCTGACCTCTCCAAGACTTTTATCATGAAAGAGTGTTGAATTTCGTCTAAGGCTTTTTTAGCATCTAGGGAGAAAATCATATGGTTTTTCTTTTTCTGTTTTTTTATATGGTGGATTACGTTGATAGATTTTCGTATGTTAAACCATCCCTGCATTACAGGGATGAAGACTACTTGGTCATGGTCGATGATTTCTCTGATGTATTCTTGAATTCGGTTTGCCAGTATTTTATTGAGTATTTTTGCATCAATGTTCATCAGGGATATTGGTCTGTAGTTTTCTTTCTTAGTTGTGTCTTTGTGAGGCTTGGGTACCAAGGTTATTGTGGCCTCATATAAAGAGTTTGGCAATGAACCTTCTGTTTCTATCTTGTGGAACAGTTTGAGGAGTAGTGATATTAGTTCTTCCTTGAATGTCTGGTAGAATTCTGCACTGAATCCATCTGGCCCTGGACTGTTTTTTGTTGGAAGGCTTTCGACGACTGCTTCTATTTCATTGTGGGTTATAGGTCTAATTAAGTTGATGGACTGTTCTTGATTTAATTTTGGTAAGTGATAATTATCCAGAAATTTGTCCATTTCCTTTGAATTTTCAATTTTTGTGGAATACAGATTTTCAAAGTATGACCTGAAAATTGTCTGGATTTCCTCTGTGTCCGTTGTTATGTTCCCCATTTCGTTTCTGATTTTGTCAATTTGCATGTTCTGTCTCTGCTTTTTCGTTAATTTGGATAAAGTTTTGTCTATCTTGTTGATTTTCTCAAAAAACCAACTCTTTGTTGCATTGATTTTTTGTATTGTTTTCCTGGTTTCTATTTTGTTGATTTCAGTCCTCAAGTTGATTATTTCCTGGCGTCTGCTCCTGCGGGGTTAATTCGCTTCTCTCTGTTCTAAGGTTGTCAGTTGGGCTGTTAATTCATTTATGTGACTATCCTCTGTTTTCTTCATATGGGCACTTAGTGCAATGAACTTCCTTCGTAGCACTGCTTTCAAGGTGTCCCATAAGTTCGGGTATGTTGTATCCTCATTCTCGTTGAATATTAGAAAGTCTTTAATTTCTTTCTTTATTTCTTCTTTGACCCAGGAGTGGTGCAATTGCACATTGTTAAGGTTTTCTGCTATTTGTGTTGTTGTTGAATTCAAATTTTAAAGCATGGTGGTCCGATAAGATGCAGGGGACTATTCCTATTCTCTTGTATCTGTTGAGGTTTGTTATGTCTCCTAGTATGTGGTCGATTTTAGAGAAGGTTCCATGTGTAGCACAGAAGAAGTTATATTCTTTGGTCTTTGGATGCAATGTTCTATAGATGTCTGTTAGCCCAGTTGAGACATAACTTCTGTTAATTCTTTTGTTTCTTTGTTGAGTTTCTGATTTGTGGTCCTGTCTAGTGTTGAGAGTGGTGTATTGAAGTCTCCCACTATAAGTGTGTGA